>NC_141694.1:93973969-93976469 GCF_964263255.1 Lissotriton vulgaris
CTCTGTCTCAGTCTCTCTGTCTCAGTCTGTCTCTGTCTCTCTCTCTCTGTCTCAGTCTCTCTGTCTCAGCCTCTTAGTCTGTCTCAGTCTCAGTTTAAGGCTCTCTCTCTGTCTCAGTCTCTCTGACTCAGTCTCTCTGTCTCAGTCTGTCTCTCAGTCTCTCTCTGTCTCTCTCTCTGTCTCAGTCTCTCTGTCTCAGTCTGTCTCTGTCTCTCTCTCTCTCTGTCTCAGTCTCTCTGTCTCAGTCTCTCAGTCTGTCTCAGTCTCAGTTTAAGGCTCTCTCTCAGTCTGAGTGTCTCTCTCAGTCTCTCTGTCTCAGTCTGTCTCTCAGTCTCTCTCTCAGTCTCTCTCTCAGTCTCAGTCTCTCTCTCAGTCTTAGTCTCTCTCTTAGTCTCAGTCTCCCTCAGTCTCTCTCTGTCTCTCTCTGTCTCAATCTCTCTGTCTCTCTCTGTCTCAGTCTCTCTGTCTCTCTCTGTCTTTCTCTAAGTCTCTCTCTCTGTCTCTCTGTCTCTCTCTTAGTCTTTCTCTAAGTCTCTCTCTCTGTCTCTCTCAGTCTCAGTCTCTCTGTCTCAGTCTCAGTCCCGCTCTGTCTCAGTCTCAGTCTCAGTCTCTCTCTCTCTCTCTCTCTCTCTCTGTCTCAGTCTTTCTCTGTCTCAGTCTCTCTGTCTTAGTCTCTCAGTCTCAGTCTCTCTCTCAGTCTGTCTCTCAGTCTCAGTCTCAGTCTCTCTCTCCCATAGTCTCTGTCTCAGTCTCTCTCTGTCTCAGTTTCAGTCTGTCTCAGTCTCTTTCTGTCTCAGTCTCTCTCTGTCTCTCTCTTAGTCTCAGTCTGTCTCTCTCTCAGTGTCTGTCTCTCTCTGTCTCAGTCTCTCTGTCAGTCTCAGTCTCTCTGTCTCAGTCTCTCTGTCTCTCTCTAAGTCTCTCTCTCAGTCTCAGTCTCTCTCTCTGTCTCAGTCTCTCTGTCTCAGTCTCAGTCTCTCTCTCAGTCTCAATCTATCTCTGTCTCAGTCTCTCTCTGTCTCAGTCTCTCTGTCTCTGTCTCAGTCTCTCTCTCAGTCTCTCTCTGTCTCAGTCTCTCTCTGTCTCAGTCTCTCAGTCTCTCTCTGTCTCTCTCTCTCAGTCTGTCTCTCTCTCAGTCTGTCTCTCTCTCAGTCTGTCTCTCTCTGTCTCAATCTCAGTCTTGCTCTCAGTCTCAGTCTCTCTCTGTCTCAGTCTCTCTGTCTCTGTCTCTCTCTGTCTCAGTCTCTATCTGTCTCAGTCTCTCTGTCTTAGTCTCTCAGTCCCAGTCTCTCTCTCAGTCTCTCAGTCTCTCTCTCAGTCTCAGTCTCGCTCTCAGTCTCAGTCTCTCTCTCAGTCTCAGTCTCTCTCTCTCTCTGTCTTAGTCTCTCTGTCTCCGTCTCTCTGTCTCAGTCTCTCTCAGTCTCTCTCTCAGTCTGTCTCAGTCTCAGTCTAAGGCTCTCTCTCTGTCTCAGTCTCTCTGTCTCAGTCTCTCTCTCTCAGTCTGTCTCTCAGTCTGTCTCTCAGACTCTCTCTCAGTCTCAGTCTCTTTCAATCTCAGTCTCTCTCTCAGTCTCAGTCTCTCTCTCAGTCTCAGTCTCTCTCTGTCTCAGTCTCTCTCTCAGTCTCTCTCTGTCGCTCTCTGTCTGTCTCTCTGTCTCTCTCTGTCTCAGTCTCTCTCAGTCTCTCTGTCTCTCTCTATGTCTCAGTCGCTCTCAGTCTCAGTTGCTCTCAGTCTCTCTTAGTCTCTCTGTCTCTCTCTGTCTCAGTCTCTCTGTCTCTCTCAGTCTCTCTTTCAGTCTCTCTCCCTGTCTCTCTGTCTCTCTCTGTCTCTCTCAGTCTCTCTCTGTCTCTTAGTCTCAGTCTCAGTCTCTCTCTCAGTCTCAGTCTCTCTCAGTCTGTCTCTCTCTGTCTCAGTCTCTCTCAGTCTCAGTCTCTCTCTGTCTCTCTCTGTCTCTCTGTCTCTCTCTTAGTCTCTCTCAGTCTCTGTCTCTCTCAGTCTCTCTTTCAGTCTCTCTCTCTCTGTCTCTCTGTCTCTCTCAGTCTTTCTCTCAGTCTCTCTCTCTGTCTCATTCTCTCTCTGTCTCTCTCTGTCTCAGTCTCTCTCTGTCTCAGTCTCTCTCTGTCTCAGTCTCTCTCTGTCTGTCTCTCAGTCTCTCTCTGTCTCAGTCTCGCTCTCAGTCTCTCTCTCAGCCTCAGTCTCTCTCTGACTCAGTCTCAGTCTTGCTCTCAGTCTCAGTCTCTCTCTGTCTCAGTCTCTCTGTCTCAGTCTCTCTCTGTCTCAGTCTCAGTCTCTCTCTGTCTCTCTCTATCTCAGTCTCTATCTGTCTCAGTCTCTCTGTCTTAGTCTCTCAGTCTCTCTCTCAGTCTCTCAGTCTCTCTCTCAGTCTCAGTCTCGCTCTCAGTCTCAGTCTCTCTCTCAGTCTCAGTCTCTCTCTCTCTGTCTTAGTCTCTCTGTCTCAGTCTCTCTCAGTCTCTCTCTCAGTCTGTCTCAGTCTAAGGCTCT
>NC_141694.1:93981469-93986469 GCF_964263255.1 Lissotriton vulgaris
CTCAGTCTTAGTCTCAGTCTTAGTCTCGCTCTCAGTCTCAGTCTCTCTCTCAGTCTTAGTCTCAGTCTCAGTCTCGCTCTCAGTCTTAGTCTCTCTCTCAGTCTCAGTCTCGCTCTCAGTCTTAGTCTCTCTCTCAGTCTCAGTCTCGCTCTCAGTCTCAGTCTCTCTGTCTTTGTCTCAGTCTCTCAGTCTCTCTCTCTCAGTCTCTCTCTCAGTCTCTCTCTGTCTCTCTCTCTCAGTCTCTCTCTGTCTCAGTCTCAGTCCCTCTCTCAGTCTCAGTCTCTCTGTCTCAGTCTCAGTCTCTCTCTCAGTCTCTCTCTGTCTCTCTCTCAGTCTCGCTCGCAGTCTCTGTCTGTCTCTCTGTCTCAGTCTCTCAGTCTGTCTCAGTCTCAGTCTAAGGCTCTCTCTCTGTCTCAGTCTCTCTGTCTCAGTCTCTCTGTCTCAGTCTCTCTGTCTCAGTCTCTCTGTCTCAGTCTCTCTGTCTCAGTCTCTCTCTCAGTCTGTCTCTCTGTCTCTCTCTCAGTCTCAGTCTCTCTCTCAGTCTCAGTCTCTCTCTTAGTCCCAGTCTCTCTCTCTCTGTCTCTCTCAGTCTCTCTCTGTCTCTGTTTCTCTGTCTCAGTCTCAGTCTCTCTCTCTCAGTCTCTCTGTCTCTCTCTGTCTGTCTCTCTGTCTCAGTCTCTCTCTCTGAGTCTCAGTCTGTCTCAGTCTCTCTGTCTCAGCCTCAGTCTCTCTCTTAGTCTCAGTCTCTCTCTGTCTCAGTCTCTCTCTCAGTCTCAGTCTCTCTCTCAGTCTCAGTCTCTCTCTCAGTCTCAGTCTCTCTCAGTCTCTCTCTGTCTCTTGCAGTCTCTCTCTCAGTCTCTCTCTCAGTCTCTCTCTCAGTCTCGCTCTCAGTCTCGCTCTCAGTCTCGCTCTCAGTCTCGCTCTCAGTCTCAGTCTCTCTCTCCGTCTCAGTCTCTCTCTCAGTCTCTCTCTGTCTCAGTCTCTCTGTCTCAGTCTCTCTGTCTCAGTCTCTCTCTGCCTCTCTCTCAGTCTGTCTCAGTCTCAGTTTAAGGCTCTCTCTCTGTCTCAGTCTCCCTGTCTCAGTCTCTCTGTCTCAGTCTGTCTCTCAGTCTCTCTTTCAGTCTTAGTCTCTCTCAATCCCAGTCTCAGTCTCTCTCTCAGTCTCAGTCTCTCTCTCAGTCTCTCTCTCTCAGTCTCGGTCTCTCTCTGTCTGTCTCTCTGTCTCTGTCTCACTCTGTCTCAGTCTCTCTGTCTCTCTCAGTATCTCTTTCAGTCTCTCTCTGTCTCCCTGTCTCTCTCTCATTCTTTCTCTCAGTCTCTCTCTCTCTCAGTCTCTCTGTCTCAGTCTCAGTCTCTCAGTCTGCGTCTCTCTGTCTCAGTCTCTCTCTTAGTCTCAGTCTCTCTCTGTCTTAGTCTTTCTCTCAGTCTCAGTCTCAGTCTCTCTCTGTCTCAGTCTCAGTCTCGCTCTCAGTCTGTCTCTCTCAGTCTCTTTCAGTCTCTCTGTCTCTCTCTGTCTCTCTCTCAGTCTCAGTCTCTCTCTCAGTCTCTCTGTCTCAGTCTCTCTCTGTCTCAGTCTCTCTGTCTCAGTCTCTCTGTCTCAGTCTCTCTCTGCCTCTCTCTCAGTCTGTCTCAGTCTCAGTTTAAGGCTCTCTCTCTGTCTCAGTCTCCCTGTCTCAGTCTCTCTGTCTCAGTCTGTCTCTCAGTCTCTCTTTCAGTCTTAGTCTCTCTCAATCCCAGTCTCAGTCTCTCTCTCAGTCTCAGTCTCTCTCTCAGTCTCTCTCTCTCAGTCTCGGTCTCTCTCTGTCTGTCTCTCTGTCTCTGTCTCACTCTGTCTCAGTCTCTCTGTCTCTCTCAGTATCTCTTTCAGTCTCTCTCTGTCTCCCTGTCTCTCTCTCATTCTTTCTCTCAGTCTCTCTCTCTCTCAGTCTCTCTGTCTCAGTCTCAGTCTCTCAGTCTGCGTCTCTCTGTCTCAGTCTCTCTCTTAGTCTCAGTCTCTCTCTGTCTTAGTCTTTCTCTCAGTCTCAGTCTCAGTCTCTCTCTGTCTCAGTCTCAGTCTCGCTCTCAGTCTGTCTCTCTCAGTCTCTTTCAGTCTCTCTGTCTCTCTCTGTCTCTCTCTCAGTCTCAGTCTCTCTCTCAGTCTCTCTGTCTCAGTCTCTCTCTGTCTCAGTCTCTCAGTCTCAGTCTCGCTCTCAGTCTCAGTCTCTCTCTCAGTCTCAGTCTCGCTCTCAGTCTGTCTCTCTCTCTCAGTCACAGTCTCTCTCTCAGTCTCAGTCTCTCTCTGTCTCTCTCTCAGTCTCAGTCTCGCTCTCAGTCTCTCTCTCAGCCTCAGTCTCTCTCTGTGTCAGTCTCTCTCTCAGTCTCGCTCTGTCTGTCTCTCTCTGTCTCTCTCTCAGTCTCAGTCTCTCTCTGTCTCTCTCTCAGTCTCTCTGTCTCTCTCTCAGTCTCAGTCTCTCTCAGTCTCACTCTCTCTCAGTCTCTCTCTCTGTCTGTCTCTCTCTTAGTCTCAGTCTGTCTCTGTCTCAGTCTCTCTCATTCTCTCTCTGTCTCTGTCCCAGTCTCTCTCTCTGTCTCAGTTTCTCTGTCTCAGTCTCTCTCTCTGTCTCTCTAAGTCTCTCTCTGTCTCTCTCTCAGTCTGTCTCTCTGTCTCTCTCTCTCAGTCTGTCTCTCTCTCAGTCTGTCTCTCTCTGTCTGTCTCCCTCTGTCTCAGTCTCTCTCTCAGCCTCAGTCTCTCTCTCTGAGTCTTAGTCTCTCTCTGTCTCTCTCTCTCAGTCTCAGTCTTGCTCTCAGTCTCAGTCTCTCTCTCAGTCTCAGTCTCGCTCTCAGTCTGTCTCTCTCTCAGTCACAGTCTCTCTCTCAGTCTCAGTCTCTCTCTCAGTCTCAGTCTCTCTCTCAGTCTCAGTCTCTCTCTCAGTCTCAGTCTCTCTCTCTCAGTCTTAGTCTCAGTCTTAGTCTCGCTCTCAGTCTCAGTCTCTCTCTCAGTCTTAGTCTCAGTCTCAGTCTCGCTCTCAGTCTTAGTCTCTCTCTCAGTCTCAGTCTCGCTCTCTGAGTCTTAGTCTCTCTCTGTCTCTCTCTCTCTCTCTCAGCCTCAGTCTCTCTGTCTCAGCCTCTCTCTCAGCCTCAGTCTCTCTCTCTGAGTCTTAGTCTCTCTCTGTCTCTCTCTCTCTCTCTCAGCCTCAGTCTCTCAGTCTCTCTCTGTCTCTCTCAGTCTCTCTGTCTTTGTCTCAGTCTCTCTGTCTCTCTCTCAGTCTCTCTCTCAGTCTCTCTCTGTCTCTCTCTCTCAGTCTCTCTCTGTCTCAGTCTCAGTCCCTCTCTCAGTCTCAGTCTCTCTGTCTCAGTCTCTCTCTCAGTCTCAGTCTCTCTCTCAGTCTCTCTCTGTCTCTCTCTCAGTCTCGCTCTCAGTCTCTGTCTGTCTCTCTGTCTCAGTCTCTCAGTCTGTCTCAGTCTCAGTCTAAGGCTCTCTCTCTGTCTCAGTCTCTCTGTCTCAGTCTCTCTGTCTCAGTCTCTCTGTCTCAGTCTCTCTCTCAGTCTGTCTCTCTGTCTCTCTCTCAGTCTCAGTCTCTCTCTCAGTCTCAGTCTCTCTCTTAGTCCCAGTCTCTCTCTCTCTGTCTCTCTGTCTCTCTCTGTCTCAGTCTCTCTGTCTCTCTCTGTCTCAGTCTCTCTGTCTCTCTCTCAGTCTCTCTCTGTCTCTGTTTCTCTGTCTTCGTCTCAGTCTCTCTCTCAGTCTCTCTGTCTCTCTCTGTCTGTCTCTCTGTCTCAGTCTCTCTCTCTGAGTCTCAGTCTGTCTCAGTCTCTCTCTGTCTCTCGCTGTCTCAGTCTCTCTGTCTCAGTCTCTCACTCTCTCTGTCTCAGTCTCTCTCTGTCTCAGCCTCAGTCTCTCTCTTAGTCTCAGTCTCTCTCTCAGTCTCAGTCTCTCTCTCAGTCTCAGTCTCTCTCTCAGTCTCAGTCTCTCTCAGTCTCTCTCTGTCTCAGTCTGTCTCTTGCAGTCTCTCTCTCAGTCTCTCTCTCAGTCTCGCTCTCAGTCTCGCTCTCAGTCTCGCTCTCAGTCTCGCTCTCAGTCTCGCTCTCAGTCTCGCTCTCAGTCTCAGTCTCTCTCTCGGTCTCAGTCTCTCTCTCAGTCTCTCTCTGTCTCAGTCTCTCTGTCTCAGTCTCTCTGTCTCAGTCTCTCTCTGCCTCTCTCTCAGTCTGTCTCAGTCTCAGTTTGAGGCTCTCTCTCTGTCTCAGTCTCTCTGTCTCAGTCTGTCTCTCAGTCTCTCTTTCAGTCTTAGTCTCTCTCAATCCCAGTCTCAGTCTCTCTCTCAGTCTCAGTGTCTCTCTCAGTCGCTCACTGTCTTAGTCTCTCTCTGTCTCAGTCTCTCTGTCTCTCTCTGTCTCAATCTCTCAGTCTCTCTCTCTGTCTTTCTCTCAGTCTCTCTCTGTCTCAATCTCTCTCTCAGTCTCTGTCTCTCTGTCTCAGTCTCTCTCTCTCAGTCTCGGTCTCTCTCTGTCTGTCTCTCTGTCTCTGTCTCACTCTGTCTCAGTCTCTCTGTCTCTCTCAGTATCTCTTTCAGTCTCTCTCTGTCTCCCTGTCTCTCTCTCATTCTTTCTCTCAGTCTCTCTCTCTCTCAGTCTCAGTCTCTCAGTCTGCGTCTCTCTGTCTCAGTCTCTCTCTTAGTCTCAGTCTCTCTCTGTCTTAGTCTTTCTCTCAGTCTCAGTCTCAGTCTCTCTCTGTCTCAGTCTCAGTCTCGCTCTCAGTCTGTCTCTCTCAGTCTCTTTCAGTCTCTCTGTCTCTCTCTGTCTCTCTCTCAGTCTCAGTCTCTCTCTCAGTCTCTCTGTCTCAGTCTCTCTCTGTCTCAGTCTCTCAGTCTCAGTCTCGCTCTCAGTCTCAGTCTCTCTCTCAGTCTCAGTCTCTCTCTCAGTCTCAGTCTCGCTCTCCGTCTGTCTCTCTCTCAGTCACAGTCTCTCTCTCAGTCTCAGTCTCTCTCTGTCTCAGTCTCTCTCTCAGTCTCAGTCTCTCTCTCTCA
>NC_141694.1:93991469-93996469 GCF_964263255.1 Lissotriton vulgaris
GGCTCTCTCTCTGTCTCAGTCTCCCTGTCTCAGTCTCTCTGTCTCAGTCTGTCTCTCAGTCTCTCTTTCAGTCTTAGTCTCTCTCAATCCCAGTCTCAGTCTCTCTCTCAGTCTCAGTCTCTCTCTCAGTCTCTCTCTCTCAGTCTCGGTCTCTCTCTGTCTGTCTCTCTGTCTCTGTCTCACTCTGTCTCAGTCTCTCTGTCTCTCTCAGTATCTCTTTCAGTCTCTCTCTGTCTCCCTGTCTCTCTCTCATTCTTTCTCTCAGTCTCTCTCTCTCTCAGTCTCTCTGTCTCAGTCTCAGTCTCTCAGTCTGCGTCTCTCTGTCTCAGTCTCTCTCTTAGTCTCAGTCTCTCTCTGTCTTAGTCTTTCTCTCAGTCTCAGTCTCAGTCTCTCTCTGTCTCAGTCTCAGTCTCGCTCTCAGTCTGTCTCTCTCAGTCTCTTTCAGTCTCTCTGTCTCTCTCTGTCTCTCTCTCAGTCTCAGTCTCTCTCTCAGTCTCTCTGTCTCAGTCTCTCTCTGTCTCAGTCTCTCAGTCTCAGTCTCGCTCTCAGTCTCAGTCTCTCTCTCAGTCTCAGTCTCGCTCTCAGTCTGTCTCTCTCTCTCAGTCACAGTCTCTCTCTCAGTCTCAGTCTCTCTCTGTCTCTCTCTCAGTCTCAGTCTCGCTCTCAGTCTCTCTCTCAGCCTCAGTCTCTCTCTGTGTCAGTCTCTCTCTCAGTCTCGCTCTGTCTGTCTCTCTCTGTCTCTCTCTCAGTCTCAGTCTCTCTCTGTCTCTCTCTCAGTCTCTCTGTCTCTCTCTCAGTCTCAGTCTCTCTCAGTCTCACTCTCTCTCAGTCTCTCTCTCTGTCTGTCTCTCTCTTAGTCTCAGTCTGTCTCTGTCTCAGTCTCTCTCATTCTCTCTCTGTCTCTGTCCCAGTCTCTCTCTCTGTCTCAGTTTCTCTGTCTCAGTCTCTCTCTCTGTCTCTCTAAGTCTCTCTCTGTCTCTCTCTCAGTCTGTCTCTCTGTCTCTCTCTCTCAGTCTGTCTCTCTCTCAGTCTGTCTCTCTCTGTCTGTCTCCCTCTGTCTCAGTCTCTCTCTCAGCCTCAGTCTCTCTCTCTGAGTCTTAGTCTCTCTCTGTCTCTCTCTCTCAGTCTCAGTCTTGCTCTCAGTCTCAGTCTCTCTCTCAGTCTCAGTCTCGCTCTCAGTCTGTCTCTCTCTCAGTCACAGTCTCTCTCTCAGTCTCAGTCTCTCTCTCAGTCTCAGTCTCTCTCTCAGTCTCAGTCTCTCTCTCAGTCTCAGTCTCTCTCTCTCAGTCTTAGTCTCAGTCTTAGTCTCGCTCTCAGTCTCAGTCTCTCTCTCAGTCTTAGTCTCAGTCTCAGTCTCGCTCTCAGTCTTAGTCTCTCTCTCAGTCTCAGTCTCGCTCTCTGAGTCTTAGTCTCTCTCTGTCTCTCTCTCTCTCTCTCAGCCTCAGTCTCTCTGTCTCAGCCTCTCTCTCAGCCTCAGTCTCTCTCTCTGAGTCTTAGTCTCTCTCTGTCTCTCTCTCTCTCTCTCAGCCTCAGTCTCTCAGTCTCTCTCTGTCTCTCTCATTCTCTCTGTCTTTGTCTCAGTCTCTCTGTCTCTCTCTCAGTCTCTCTCTCAGTCTCTCTCTGTCTCTCTCTCTCAGTCTCTCTCTGTCTCAGTCTCAGTCCCTCTCTCAGTCTCAGTCTCTCTGTCTCAGTCTCTCTCTCAGTCTCAGTCTCTCTCTCAGTCTCTCTCTGTCTCTCTCTCAGTCTCGCTCTCAGTCTCTGTCTGTCTCTCTGTCTCAGTCTCTCAGTCTGTCTCAGTCTCAGTCTAAGGCTCTCTCTCTGTCTCAGTCTCTCTGTCTCAGTCTCTCTGTCTCAGTCTCTCTGTCTCAGTCTCTCTCTCAGTCTGTCTCTCTGTCTCTCTCTCAGTCTCAGTCTCTCTCTCAGTCTCAGTCTCTCTCTTAGTCCCAGTCTCTCTCTCTCTGTCTCTCTGTCTCTCTCTGTCTCAGTCTCTCTGTCTCTCTCTGTCTCAGTCTCTCTGTCTCTCTCTCAGTCTCTCTCTGTCTCTGTTTCTCTGTCTTCGTCTCAGTCTCTCTCTCAGTCTCTCTGTCTCTCTCTGTCTGTCTCTCTGTCTCAGTCTCTCTCTCTGAGTCTCAGTCTGTCTCAGTCTCTCTCTGTCTCTCGCTGTCTCAGTCTCTCTGTCTCAGTCTCTCACTCTCTCTGTCTCAGTCTCTCTCTGTCTCAGCCTCAGTCTCTCTCTTAGTCTCAGTCTCTCTCTCAGTCTCAGTCTCTCTCTCAGTCTCAGTCTCTCTCTCAGTCTCAGTCTCTCTCAGTCTCTCTCTGTCTCAGTCTGTCTCTTGCAGTCTCTCTCTCAGTCTCTCTCTCAGTCTCGCTCTCAGTCTCGCTCTCAGTCTCGCTCTCAGTCTCGCTCTCAGTCTCGCTCTCAGTCTCAGTCTCTCTCTCGGTCTCAGTCTCTCTCTCAGTCTCTCTCTGTCTCAGTCTCTCTGTCTCAGTCTCTCTGTCTCAGTCTCTCTCTGCCTCTCTCTCAGTCTGTCTCAGTCTCAGTTTGAGGCTCTCTCTCTGTCTCAGTCTCTCTGTCTCAGTCTCTCTGTCTCAGTCTGTCTCTCAGTCTCTCTTTCAGTCTTAGTCTCTCTCAATCCCAGTCTCAGTCTCTCTCTCAGTCTCAGTGTCTCTCTCAGTCGCTCACTGTCTTAGTCTCTCTCTGTCTCAGTCTCTCTGTCTCTCTCTGTCTCAATCTCTCAGTCTCTCTCTCTGTCTTTCTCTCAGTCTCTCTCTGTCTCAATCTCTCTCTCAGTCTCTGTCTCTCTGTCTCAGTCTCTCTCTCTCAGTCTCGGTCTCTCTCTGTCTGTCTCTCTGTCTCTGTCTCACTCTGTCTCAGTCTCTCTGTCTCTCTCAGTATCTCTTTCAGTCTCTCTCTGTCTCCCTGTCTCTCTCTCATTCTTTCTCTCAGTCTCTCTCTCTCTCAGTCTCAGTCTCTCAGTCTGCGTCTCTCTGTCTCAGTCTCTCTCTTAGTCTCAGTCTCTCTCTGTCTTAGTCTTTCTCTCAGTCTCAGTCTCAGTCTCTCTCTGTCTCAGTCTCAGTCTCGCTCTCAGTCTGTCTCTCTCAGTCTCTTTCAGTCTCTCTGTCTCTCTCTGTCTCTCTCTCAGTCTCAGTCTCTCTCTCAGTCTCTCTGTCTCAGTCTCTCTCTGTCTCAGTCTCTCAGTCTCAGTCTCGCTCTCAGTCTCAGTCTCTCTCTCAGTCTCAGTCTCTCTCTCAGTCTCAGTCTCGCTCTCCGTCTGTCTCTCTCTCAGTCACAGTCTCGCTCTCCGTCTGTCTCTCTCTCAGTCACAGTCTCTCTCTCAGTCTCAGTCTCTCTCTGTCTCAGTCTCTCTCTCAGTCTCAGTCTCTCTCTCTCAGTCTTAGTCTCAGTCTCAGTCTCGCTCTCAGTCTCAGTCTCTCTCTGTCTTAGTCTCAGTCTCAGTCTCGCTCTCAGTCTTAGTCTCTCTCTCAGTCTCAGTCTCGCTCTCAGTCTCAGTCTCTCTGTCTCAGCCTCTCTCTCAGTCTCAGTCTCTCTCTCTCTGTCTTAGTCTCTCTGTCTCCGTCTCTCTGTCTCAGTCTCTCTCAGTCTCTCTCTCAGTCTGTCTCAGTCTCAGTCTAAGGCTCTCTCTCTGTCTCAGTCTCTCTGTCTCAGTCTCTCTCTCTCAGTCTGTCTCTCAGTCTGTCTCTCAGACTCTCTCTCAGTCTCAGTCTCTTTCAATCTCAGTCTCAGTCTCTCTGTCTCAGTCTCAGTCTCTCTCTCAGTCTCTCTCTGTCTCAGTCTCGCTCTGTCTCAGTCTCTCTCTCAGTCTCTCTCTGTCTCAGTCTCTCTGTCTCTCTCTGTCTCTCTCAGTCTCTCTGTCTCTCTCTGTGTCTCAGTCGCTCTCAGTCTCAGTTGCTCTCAGTCTCAGTCTCTCTGTCTCTCTCTGTCTCAGTCTCTCTTTCAGTCTCTCTCCCTGTCTCTCTGTCTCTCTCTGTCTCTCTCTGTCTCTTAGTCTCAGTCTCAGTCTCTCTCTCAGTCTCAGTCTCTCTCAGTCTCAGTCTCTCTCTGTCTCAGTCTCTCTCTGTCTCAGTCTCTGTCTGTCTCTCTCTCAGCTTCAGTCTCTCTCTGTGTGTCTCTCTCTCAGTCTCACTCTCAGTCTGTCTCTCTCTGTCTCTCTCTCAGTCTCAGTCTCTCTCTGTCTCTCTCTCAGTCTCTCTGTCTCTCTCTGTCTCAGTCTCAGTCTCGCTCTCAGTCTCAGTCTCTCTCTGTCTCAGTCTCTCTATTTCAGTCTCTCAGTCTCTCTGTCTCAGTCTCTCTGTCTCAGTCTCAGTCTCTCTCTCAGTCTCAGTCTCTCCGTCTCTGTCTCAGTCTCTCTCTCATTCTCTCTCTGTCTCAGTCTCTCTCTTAGTCTCAGTCTCAGTCTCTGTCTCAGTCTTTCTCATTCTCTCTCTGTCTCTGTCTCAGTCTCAGTCTCTCTCTGTCTCTCTCTCAGTCTCTCTGTCTCTCTCTCAGTCTCAGTCTCTCTCAGTCTCACTCTCTCTCTCAGTCTCGCTCTCAGTCTCAGTCTCTCTCTGTCTCAGTCTCTCTCTGTCTCAGTCTCTCTATCTCAGTCTCTCTGTCTCAGTCTCTCTGTCTCTGTCTCAGTCTCTCTCTCAGTCTGTCTCTCCGTCTCTGTCTCAGTCTCTCTCTCATTCTCTCTCTGTCTGTCTCTCTCTTAGTCTCAGTCTCTGTCTCAGTCTCTCTCATTCTCTCTCTGTCTCTGTCTCTGTCTCAGTCTCTCTCTCTGTCTCAGTTTCTCTGTCTCAGTCTCTCTCTCTGTCTCTCTAAGTCTCTCTCTGTCTCTCTCTCAGTCTGTCTCTCTGTCTCTCTCTCAGTCTGTCTCTCTCTCAGTCTGTCTCTCTCTCAGCCTCAGTCTCTCTCTCTGAGTCTTAGTCTCTCTCTCTCTCTCTCTCTCTCTCAGCCTCAGTTTCTCAGTCTCTCTCTGTCTCTCTGTCTCTCTGTCTTT
>NC_141694.1:93998969-94006469 GCF_964263255.1 Lissotriton vulgaris
TTGTCTCAGTCTCTCAGTCTCTCTCTCAGTCTCTCTCTCAGTCTCTCTCTGTCTCTCTCTCTCAGTCTCTCTCTCAGTCTCTCTCTCAGTCTCTCTCTGTCTCTCTCTCTCAGTCTCTCTCTGTCTCAGTCTCAGTCCCTCTCTCAGTCTCAGTCTCTCTGTCTCAGTCTCAGTCTCTCTCTCAGTCTCTCTCTGTCTCTCTCTCAGTCTCGCTCGCAGTCTCTGTCTGTCTCTCTGTCTCAGTCTCTCAGTCTGTCTCAGTCTCAGTCTAAGGCTCTCTCTCTGTCTCAGTCTCTCTGTCTCAGTCTCTCTGTCTCAGTCTCTCTGTCTCAGTCTCTCTGTCTCAGTCTCTCTCTCAGTCTGTCTCAGTCTCAGTCTAAGGCTCTCTCTCTGTCTCAGTCTCTCTGTCTCAGTCTCTCTCTCTCAGTCTGTCTCTCAGTCTGTCTCTCAGACTCTCTCTCAGTCTCAGTCTCTTTCAATCTCAGTCTCAGTCTCTCTGTCTCAGTCTCAGTCTCTCTCTCAGTCTCTCTCTGTCTCAGTCTCGCTCTGTCTCAGTCTCTCTCTCAGTCTCTCTCTGTCTCTCTCTGTCTCAGTCTCTCTGTCTCTCTCTGTCTCTCTCAGTCTCTCTGTCTCTCTCTGTGTCTTGAGGTAATATAAATTTTATGGTCATGTTGTGTTCCCTAGCGAGTACCCCACCGACTCCATGTACGAGTTAAAAGTGCATGTAACTTCCCTCCTGTACCAGCTATGAAGACGCAAATACATTTGCGTCCAACGTTAACTTGTCCTCTTTCAGACCCACCATGAATGGGTTTGATGGTCCGTTCCTAAGTATGCTATGCCAACGTCTTTTTGAAGTATACTCCTACGTTTTTCAGCCTGGCTGAGAGTAGGCCCTGAATCTCTGCCATCGAGCCTCTTTTCTGGCTTCTGACTGCGAGGGCCTCTGCCCAAGCAGCCCCCGTACCCGTGAACTCTGACTTACTTCTAGCGCGGCCCTCCGTGCTCAGCTCAGCCTGCTGCCTGCCAAGATTGACTATAACCTTCGAGTTATCTGTTTTCCTCCCCGAAGATACATTCCAGCCTACTAGCTTCAGTAAACATCCTTCCTCAGCTACAGGGCTAAAGGGCCGACCTGTCTTTATGTAAGTAATTCATAGCCTCTGTTGCCATTTTTCCATGGAAGGCCCCGTGCCCCCACGCTTCTCATACAGACACTCAGGCGCTTATACACGCACTCACAGCAAGTATAGAATAGCTTCTGCTCTAGAGACCTTTCTGCCCAGATAGCTTAGTTCCTAAAACATCAGATATCAGATATGATAGAAGCACAAGTTGATCTGACATGCCAGACTTCTGTCTCTTTCCGTCAGTGTAAATGTCAAGTCCCCTGCACCCCGTCTATCACACGTCATGCAGCTGCGCGCGCATCCAAGCTTCCGATTTCTGCTGACATTGCAACATTCTGTTAGCACCACCCCTTGGTGCCACCCACTTGCGTCACCTATCAGTGACGTTTCTAGCACACGCCCTAGTTCACGCCTAGTTTACGCCTCTTGATGATGTACTAGCACCACGTGTATACTGTTATCTTGTCTTCTCTCAGCTGTTACGCCTCTTACATTGAACATTATGATGTAAATCAAGTATATAAGCTATGTATTGTCAATAAACGTCAGCGCGCTCATCCATCCCTTCTGACACCCTGTGTGGTGGTCAGAACATGATATCCTGATTCCTTTATGAGGAATAAAACCCTTAGAAACTCTTACACCACGGACTCTGTTTTCCTTCATTTCGATTGAGTTATTATTGATTAAGTACTTACCTGCATAGAAATTAAGAGAGTAAATTAATTATTTACATCATTTTGGCGCCCGAACAGGGACCCCTCCCCCACCTCACGCGCCGGAAGGTGCGTTGCAATCCGTGTCCCCTGCCATCAGTTAGACGGACAACACGTGTACTGGCAGGATTTCCTGCATTCCCCTCTGACACACGGAGGTGACGAAGACTGCGATCAGTGCCCAGACGAGGCGGTGAGGAGTGCGGAGGATCCCGACCAGAGCCCAGCCGAAGGAAGCAAGGTCCGAGGTGTGAAGAGGCCCACCAGTTTTCCGAAGTTTTCCGAAGTTTTCCGAAGTTTTCCGAAGTTTTCCGAAGTTCCGAGTCGAGTCCAGTCGAGTTTTCCGAGGCCTTCTGTTTTCCGTGCTTCCCGGTGAGTACCATTGCTGGGTCGTATCTAGACGGGTTTGGGTACGCAAGTCCGGTCTGCACTGTTTTTAGGCAGTGTATCTGTACTGTTTAGCAGTATATAAAGTATTCCGAATTTCTGCACTGTTACAGCAGTGTATCTGTATCGTTGAGCGGTACATTCAGAGTAGGGGGAAGTTAACTATGTCTTTAAATGTTTCATGTGATTAATGTCGTGGTATGAATGTGATTGTTTTTGTGCATTATTGTGTTTTTGTATAAATAGTTACAGTTGACATTAAGTATCAAGGATCAAGCATTCCAGTATCAAGTAGGCACAATGCCGTTTTTCAACAAATTAAAGCAGATAGGAACTAGGAAAGGGATGTTAGAGGAAGAGATTCCAATCCCCCCTAGGGACACTCCAGGTAATTTTATGTATAATAAACATGGCATAGACGCCATCCTGTATCTAGAGTTATGGACCGATTATACCAAGCACTTAGAGGAAAGATACCGATGGCCAGTTAACGGAACATGGGATGCCGAGTGCATCATAAAGGTAGAAGAAATATTACGGAAAAAGAAAGCTAGACAATCTCAGAAAGACGCCATAGAATTTTGGCGTAAGGAATCACGTAAGCGTGCTGATAGAGCACTCCGTAGAGAAGACAGGCTTAAAGAATCAGAAAAGGCCCAAGAAAACGAATTAGTTACTGAGGGAATTCGAGTAAAAGTAGAACAAATAGATCGTATCCAAAATGGCAAAGTGAACAACATGTATCTTTTGGCCGATGGTACCCCTGACGCCATTTCAGAAATACCGGAAAATTTGCCGTCACCATTAGTTCCAACTAAAGTAATGCATAAGACTACTAAAGACATATTCCTAAATTCATATCTCGAAGATGTAGCGCCAGCTTACACCAATCTGCCTGTTCGTGCCCTGCCTACTGACAGGGCCGGGGGTGGTACTGCCCCCCAAGATCACGCTCAGCCGACACCGAAAAAGACTAGTTCCGTTCCGCCAGCTCCGCCACTTCCCTCACCTAAAACTGATTTACCGAAACCACTTCAATCAGATCCTACTAAGAGACAAATTCAGATACTGACTACACACAGAGATAATGCCCAAGCTTCCGCTTCAGGAGGTGCGACCGCGGGTCTCCAGACCCCGCCACCGACTCACAGATTAAATCTCAGAGGTATGCAGAGTCCTCTTACGCACAGATCCCCCCGTTCTTCTAATTCGTCCCGTCTTGATGCACTAAAAGAAAATATGTCAGTTTGTAGATATGATCCAGAACCTGGACAGGACGACTTAATGGTATTAGCGTCTTTACGGTTAAGATCTGCTACTGATAGTTTGTTATGTTATGCAGGAATGAAGGAACGCCTAGATAGAATTTATGAGTTCGTTCAAACGGGAAAGGACCCCGACAGTATTAAGGATGCCCTGGAGAAACAGAAAGTTAATATGCAAGCACTGATACTCCGATTTTTCATAAATTGTCTAATAAGAGAACGAGACAGGCCCGGAACAGATCAGAGTGAATTAGATGCATTGAGTAAGTGGGGTCAAAATATAGCTGATGGAAAACATGACAGACAAAATTGCATAGAGGCCATGTATAAAAAGATTAAGAAGGCAGTGATAGCAGTACACGACAAAGAGAAAGAAAAGGCTCCCTCCGAGGAGGAAGAAGAATCTGAAGAACTAGAACCAACTACAAGCACTATAGCATATGTAGGTAAGGGAACTTATCTTAGGAAGGGTATCCGTCCAGAAAGCAAGAGAGTTTTCTTCTCTGCCTTAACGAATCCGAATTCTGCTGAGCATCAGTTCCAGGAAACTGATAAACGGCTTCGAGATCGAGTTGGGTACCATGTACTCAATTCTATGGATGAACAAGAACTAGCCCGATCAGCGGTATCATGGGCCGAAAATGCAAACATATATAATGATGACACGGTAGCACAGACATTTCTGAACCTCTCCCCCGACGAACAGAAATTAGCAGGGGTATATATGATTCAACACCTTCTCATCAAATACAGAAAACATTATTCCGATCCAGGTCCCTTACATGAGACACTAGAAGCACTACTGATGGATAGATGGAGAGGCCTAAGCACTAAATTAGTTCAAATAATTCTAGAACAACGACGCAGATATGATACCTTTGTAAGTCCTGAATATGTTCCCGCCCCACCCCCAGAAAGGAAAATGTACCATATGCAGTGCGGGAGTGGTATAGAAAGTCAGAACCCCTTGCGAGAAGTGCACCCTGTTATGGGTGAGGATAAAATTTTGAAACGCGTGTATGTACACACGCCTCTGACTAAGTTAGAACTGTTAGAAATGAAGAAATTAGTACCGTGCCATGATAAAGACCCTGCAGGTTTTCATAGAGAGCTCAAAGACATGTTACTGATGGGGGACTACACATATGATGATATCATGAAAATGTTGAAAGTATTATTGCCTACGGGTATATTCGAGAAATTAAAGGAAAAGGACTGGGAGGTGGGAGACGCAAAGATTGCCTGGGCAGAAATAGAGGATGAAGAAAAGAAACGGGTTCCAGGGTTAGGCCTTGGGGACAAAACTAAAGCATTACCAGGTTTAATAGTACAGGTCCTGCCCAGATTATTGACAACTAGAAAGGAGGATTGGGACGCAATCTCGTCCTGTAAACAGAAACATGATGAAGATACTAGCGACTTTTATTCTAGATTCGAGAAATGTTTTATTATCAATAGTGGCCTCCAGCCAAGTAGCGAGTCGTACCCACATCTTTTCGTATCAAAGTTAGTCGAGAATTCCCTACCGTTAGTTAAAAATAGAGTGTATAAAGTCGAGAGTACATGGCAAGCAAATACGCCATCCCAGATGTTACAAATGTTACAATATCACCAGAATAGAATTAGGGAAGAACAAGACCAGGAACAGAAGCGCATGAAAGACACGAAAATGAAAATGTTAGTAGCCCAGACGGTTCCATCCGACAGTCACAGAAAAGGTACGACCCAGACAAGTCACACTGCAGCTCCTGTGAAAGGGACATGCAATTATTGCAAGCAGCCAGGTCACTACGTACACGAATGCGCAGTTCTGAAACATAACATAGCGACAGGAAAAACTAAAGAGAGACCGCATCCTCCTAGACAAGACCATAACCAGCATCAGTCTACACAGAATACACAGCCCATGCATGCATCTGCACAGACAGCACAAACCGTAGCAGTACCACAGCCACAGCCCATTGCTGCAACTCAGCAAGTCTCACAACAGATGTACCAATATGCTCAGTCTGCTTACCCCGAATATTCCCGATATACATGAAACAGCCTAGAGAGGGAAGGTGGCTTGCCTCTTATCGAGATTCCTGTAGATCAAGAAGGTCCTTATGTACACAGTCAAGTATTGGGGAAACTTGAACTTAGTCCTGCTCAACGTCTGTTATCCTGATAAAGAGGGACTTCCCACTCGAATAGGAACTGATCTAGAAAATGAAGTATATGGATTAGGTAATTACACAATTAGCCTTATGATCCTCACTGTTGAATCTGAAACTGCTCCAGTTTTGCCCCATATGTTAGTGTTACCAGTCACAGGTGAATTATGTGTTAGCAAGAAAGGTTCAGTACACTTAGGTCATAGTAAATGCACTACTGTGGTCGAGTTCAGTGACCATGGTAAATCGTCTTTTAAAGCTACCAGTCATTCCTATTTTGTTTGTGGTCATACCGCATACATACGTTTGCCTCCAGATTGGGACGGTACCTGTTACATTGCATTCCTTCTGCCACCTGTTTTCCTAGCTCCTCCTGATTACCATAGAAACACGAATCTAGCACCGAATAGACCCAAAAGAGATATTCCCCTTGTCGACTACACAGAAACGGCATGGGAACAGTACACTGATTTCAATAAAGGATTCTTTTTCTTCCTAGGACCTGTCCAAAACAGTAAATTAATACGCAGATTAACGAGAACACTTGAAGCAGTAGTGAACGAAACTGCCTCCGCTCTAGGTAACCTAACAGAGGAGCAGTCTGCTATACGGACTGTTGTCCTTCAAAATCGTCTTGTGATTGACGTCATCTTGGCAGATAGAGGTGGAGCCTGTAAGGTCATCGGGTCAAGTTGCTGTGTTTTCATTCCACAAAATGCACCATCTGTCTATCAAGCTATCACCCGTTTACATAAAATTGCAAATCAGATACATCAGAATCCAGGCACCTGGACTTGGTCCGGTTGGTTCTGGACTACGTTAACAGCTTGGGGATGGAAGATCTTATCCTTCCTAGGCATTGGTCTTGTTATAGTATTCAGTTGTTGCCTATGCCTGCAGTGTGGGCCAGCGATATGTGGACTGTGTGCCACATCCTGCATTGAGCATTCCAGTTGCCTCTCAAACAGTCAAAGAAAGAAAGACGAACATATAATGTTACAAGAACAAACCGATCGATTTATGAGGATCGATATATCATGAAGGGTCCGTAGGGAACAAGGAGGGAATGAGGTAATATAAATTTTATGGTCATGTTGTGTTCCCTAGCGAGTACCCCACCGACTCCATGTACGAGTTAAAAGTGCATGTAACTTCCCTCCTGTACCAGCTATGAAGACGCAAATACATTTGCGTCCAACGTTAACTTGTCCTCTTTCAGACCCACCATGAATGGGTTTGATGGTCCGTTCCTAAGTATGCTATGCCAACGTCTTTTTGAAGTATACTCCTACGTTTTTCAGCCTGGCTGAGAGTAGGCCCTGAATCTCTGCCATCGAGCCTCTTTTCTGGCTTCTGACTGCGAGGGCCTCTGCCCAAGCAGCCCCCGTACCCGTGAACTCTGACTTACTTCTAGCGCGGCCCTCCGTGCTCAGCTCAGCCTGCTGCCTGCCAAGATTGACTATAACCTTCGAGTTATCTGTTTTCCTCCCCGAAGATACATTCCAGCCTACTAGCTTCAGTAAACATCCTTCCTCAGCTACAGGGCTAAAGGGCCGACCTGTCTTTATGTAAGTAATTCATAGCCTCTGTTGCCATTTTTCCATGGAAGGCCCCGTGCCCCCACGCTTCTCATACAGACACTCAGGCGCTTATACACGCACTCACAGCAAGTATAGAATAGCTTCTGCTCTAGAGACCTTTCTGCCCAGATAGCTTAGTTCCTAAAACATCAGATATCAGATATGATAGAAGCACAAGTTGATCTGACATGCCAGACTTCTGTCTCTTTCCGTCAGTGTAAATGTCAAGTCCCCTGCACCCCGTCTATCACACGTCATGCAGCTGCGCG
>NC_141694.1:94011469-94016469 GCF_964263255.1 Lissotriton vulgaris
CTCAGTCTCTCTTTCAGTCTTAGTCTCTCTCAATCCCAGTCTCAGTCTCTCTCTCAGTCTCAGTCTCTCTCTCAGTCTCTCTCTCTCAGTCTCGGTCTCTCTCTGTCTGTCTCTCTGTCTCTGTCTCACTCTGTCTCAGTCTCTCTGTCTCTCTCAGTATCTCTTTCAGTCTCTCTCTGTCTCCCTGTCTCTCTCTCATTCTTTCTCTCAGTCTCTCTCTCTCTCAGTCTCTCTGTCTCAGTCTCAGTCTCTCAGTCTGCGTCTCTCTGTCTCAGTCTCTCTCTTAGTCTCAGTCTCTCTCTGTCTTAGTCTTTCTCTCAGTCTCAGTCTCAGTCTCTCTCTGTCTCAGTCTCAGTCTCGCTCTCAGTCTGTCTCTCTCAGTCTCTTTCAGTCTCTCTGTCTCTCTCTGTCTCTCTCTCAGTCTCAGTCTCTCTCTCAGTCTCTCTGTCTCAGTCTCTCTCTGTCTCAGTCTCTCAGTCTCAGTCTCGCTCTCAGTCTCAGTCTCTCTCTCAGTCTCAGTCTCGCTCTCAGTCTGTCTCTCTCTCTCAGTCACAGTCTCTCTCTCAGTCTCAGTCTCTCTCTGTCTCTCTCTCAGTCTCAGTCTCGCTCTCAGTCTCTCTCTCAGCCTCAGTCTCTCTCTGTGTCAGTCTCTCTCTCAGTCTCGCTCTGTCTGTCTCTCTCTGTCTCTCTCTCAGTCTCAGTCTCTCTCTGTCTCTCTCTCAGTCTCTCTGTCTCTCTCTCAGTCTCAGTCTCTCTCAGTCTCACTCTCTCTCAGTCTCTCTCTCTGTCTGTCTCTCTCTTAGTCTCAGTCTGTCTCTGTCTCAGTCTCTCTCATTCTCTCTCTGTCTCTGTCCCAGTCTCTCTCTCTGTCTCAGTTTCTCTGTCTCAGTCTCTCTCTCTGTCTCTCTAAGTCTCTCTCTGTCTCTCTCTCAGTCTGTCTCTCTGTCTCTCTCTCTCAGTCTGTCTCTCTCTCAGTCTGTCTCTCTCTGTCTGTCTCCCTCTGTCTCAGTCTCTCTCTCAGCCTCAGTCTCTCTCTCTGAGTCTTAGTCTCTCTCTGTCTCTCTCTCTCAGTCTCAGTCTTGCTCTCAGTCTCAGTCTCTCTCTCAGTCTCAGTCTCGCTCTCAGTCTGTCTCTCTCTCAGTCACAGTCTCTCTCTCAGTCTCAGTCTCTCTCTCAGTCTCAGTCTCTCTCTCAGTCTCAGTCTCTCTCTCAGTCTCAGTCTCTCTCTCTCAGTCTTAGTCTCAGTCTTAGTCTCGCTCTCAGTCTCAGTCTCTCTCTCAGTCTTAGTCTCAGTCTCAGTCTCGCTCTCAGTCTTAGTCTCTCTCTCAGTCTCAGTCTCGCTCTCTGAGTCTTAGTCTCTCTCTGTCTCTCTCTCTCTCTCTCAGCCTCAGTCTCTCTGTCTCAGCCTCTCTCTCAGCCTCAGTCTCTCTCTCTGAGTCTTAGTCTCTCTCTGTCTCTCTCTCTCTCTCTCAGCCTCAGTCTCTCAGTCTCTCTCTGTCTCTCTCATTCTCTCTGTCTTTGTCTCAGTCTCTCTGTCTCTCTCTCAGTCTCTCTCTCAGTCTCTCTCTGTCTCTCTCTCTCAGTCTCTCTCTGTCTCAGTCTCAGTCCCTCTCTCAGTCTCAGTCTCTCTGTCTCAGTCTCTCTCTCAGTCTCAGTCTCTCTCTCAGTCTCTCTCTGTCTCTCTCTCAGTCTCGCTCTCAGTCTCTGTCTGTCTCTCTGTCTCAGTCTCTCAGTCTGTCTCAGTCTCAGTCTAAGGCTCTCTCTCTGTCTCAGTCTCTCTGTCTCAGTCTCTCTGTCTCAGTCTCTCTGTCTCAGTCTCTCTCTCAGTCTGTCTCTCTGTCTCTCTCTCAGTCTCAGTCTCTCTCTCAGTCTCAGTCTCTCTCTTAGTCCCAGTCTCTCTCTCTCTGTCTCTCTGTCTCTCTCTGTCTCAGTCTCTCTGTCTCTCTCTGTCTCAGTCTCTCTGTCTCTCTCTCAGTCTCTCTCTGTCTCTGTTTCTCTGTCTTCGTCTCAGTCTCTCTCTCAGTCTCTCTGTCTCTCTCTGTCTGTCTCTCTGTCTCAGTCTCTCTCTCTGAGTCTCAGTCTGTCTCAGTCTCTCTCTGTCTCTCGCTGTCTCAGTCTCTCTGTCTCAGTCTCTCACTCTCTCTGTCTCAGTCTCTCTCTGTCTCAGCCTCAGTCTCTCTCTTAGTCTCAGTCTCTCTCTCAGTCTCAGTCTCTCTCTCAGTCTCAGTCTCTCTCTCAGTCTCAGTCTCTCTCAGTCTCTCTCTGTCTCAGTCTGTCTCTTGCAGTCTCTCTCTCAGTCTCTCTCTCAGTCTCGCTCTCAGTCTCGCTCTCAGTCTCGCTCTCAGTCTCGCTCTCAGTCTCGCTCTCAGTCTCAGTCTCTCTCTCGGTCTCAGTCTCTCTCTCAGTCTCTCTCTGTCTCAGTCTCTCTGTCTCAGTCTCTCTGTCTCAGTCTCTCTCTGCCTCTCTCTCAGTCTGTCTCAGTCTCAGTTTGAGGCTCTCTCTCTGTCTCAGTCTCTCTGTCTCAGTCTCTCTGTCTCAGTCTGTCTCTCAGTCTCTCTTTCAGTCTTAGTCTCTCTCAATCCCAGTCTCAGTCTCTCTCTCAGTCTCAGTGTCTCTCTCAGTCGCTCACTGTCTTAGTCTCTCTCTGTCTCAGTCTCTCTGTCTCTCTCTGTCTCAATCTCTCAGTCTCTCTCTCTGTCTTTCTCTCAGTCTCTCTCTGTCTCAATCTCTCTCTCAGTCTCTGTCTCTCTGTCTCAGTCTCTCTCTCTCAGTCTCGGTCTCTCTCTGTCTGTCTCTCTGTCTCTGTCTCACTCTGTCTCAGTCTCTCTGTCTCTCTCAGTATCTCTTTCAGTCTCTCTCTGTCTCCCTGTCTCTCTCTCATTCTTTCTCTCAGTCTCTCTCTCTCTCAGTCTCAGTCTCTCAGTCTGCGTCTCTCTGTCTCAGTCTCTCTCTTAGTCTCAGTCTCTCTCTGTCTTAGTCTTTCTCTCAGTCTCAGTCTCAGTCTCTCTCTGTCTCAGTCTCAGTCTCGCTCTCAGTCTGTCTCTCTCAGTCTCTTTCAGTCTCTCTGTCTCTCTCTGTCTCTCTCTCAGTCTCAGTCTCTCTCTCAGTCTCTCTGTCTCAGTCTCTCTCTGTCTCAGTCTCTCAGTCTCAGTCTCGCTCTCAGTCTCAGTCTCTCTCTCAGTCTCAGTCTCTCTCTCAGTCTCAGTCTCGCTCTCCGTCTGTCTCTCTCTCAGTCACAGTCTCGCTCTCCGTCTGTCTCTCTCTCAGTCACAGTCTCTCTCTCAGTCTCAGTCTCTCTCTGTCTCAGTCTCTCTCTCAGTCTCAGTCTCTCTCTCTCAGTCTTAGTCTCAGTCTCAGTCTCGCTCTCAGTCTCAGTCTCTCTCTGTCTTAGTCTCAGTCTCAGTCTCGCTCTCAGTCTTAGTCTCTCTCTCAGTCTCAGTCTCGCTCTCAGTCTCAGTCTCTCTGTCTCAGCCTCTCTCTCAGTCTCAGTCTCTCTCTCTCTGTCTTAGTCTCTCTGTCTCCGTCTCTCTGTCTCAGTCTCTCTCAGTCTCTCTCTCAGTCTGTCTCAGTCTCAGTCTAAGGCTCTCTCTCTGTCTCAGTCTCTCTGTCTCAGTCTCTCTCTCTCAGTCTGTCTCTCAGTCTGTCTCTCAGACTCTCTCTCAGTCTCAGTCTCTTTCAATCTCAGTCTCAGTCTCTCTGTCTCAGTCTCAGTCTCTCTCTCAGTCTCTCTCTGTCTCAGTCTCGCTCTGTCTCAGTCTCTCTCTCAGTCTCTCTCTGTCTCAGTCTCTCTGTCTCTCTCTGTCTCTCTCAGTCTCTCTGTCTCTCTCTGTGTCTCAGTCGCTCTCAGTCTCAGTTGCTCTCAGTCTCAGTCTCTCTGTCTCTCTCTGTCTCAGTCTCTCTTTCAGTCTCTCTCCCTGTCTCTCTGTCTCTCTCTGTCTCTCTCTGTCTCTTAGTCTCAGTCTCAGTCTCTCTCTCAGTCTCAGTCTCTCTCAGTCTCAGTCTCTCTCTGTCTCAGTCTCTCTCTGTCTCAGTCTCTGTCTGTCTCTCTCTCAGCTTCAGTCTCTCTCTGTGTGTCTCTCTCTCAGTCTCACTCTCAGTCTGTCTCTCTCTGTCTCTCTCTCAGTCTCAGTCTCTCTCTGTCTCTCTCTCAGTCTCTCTGTCTCTCTCTGTCTCAGTCTCAGTCTCGCTCTCAGTCTCAGTCTCTCTCTGTCTCAGTCTCTCTATTTCAGTCTCTCAGTCTCTCTGTCTCAGTCTCTCTGTCTCAGTCTCAGTCTCTCTCTCAGTCTCAGTCTCTCCGTCTCTGTCTCAGTCTCTCTCTCATTCTCTCTCTGTCTCAGTCTCTCTCTTAGTCTCAGTCTCAGTCTCTGTCTCAGTCTTTCTCATTCTCTCTCTGTCTCTGTCTCAGTCTCAGTCTCTCTCTGTCTCTCTCTCAGTCTCTCTGTCTCTCTCTCAGTCTCAGTCTCTCTCAGTCTCACTCTCTCTCTCAGTCTCGCTCTCAGTCTCAGTCTCTCTCTGTCTCAGTCTCTCTCTGTCTCAGTCTCTCTATCTCAGTCTCTCTGTCTCAGTCTCTCTGTCTCTGTCTCAGTCTCTCTCTCAGTCTGTCTCTCCGTCTCTGTCTCAGTCTCTCTCTCATTCTCTCTCTGTCTGTCTCTCTCTTAGTCTCAGTCTCTGTCTCAGTCTCTCTCATTCTCTCTCTGTCTCTGTCTCTGTCTCAGTCTCTCTCTCTGTCTCAGTTTCTCTGTCTCAGTCTCTCTCTCTGTCTCTCTAAGTCTCTCTCTGTCTCTCTCTCAGTCTGTCTCTCTGTCTCTCTCTCAGTCTGTCTCTCTCTCAGTCTGTCTCTCTCTCAGCCTCAGTCTCTCTCTCTGAGTCTTAGTCTCTCTCTCTCTCTCTCTCTCTCTCAGCCTCAGTTTCTCAGTCTCTCTCTGTCTCTCTGTCTCTCTGTCTTTGTCTCAGTCTCTCTGTCTCTCTCTCAGTCTCTCTCTCAGTCTCTCTCTGTCTCT